>NC_090656.1:91261442-91266442 GCF_040937935.1 Hyperolius riggenbachi
TTCCCTTCTGTCTACCGCTGTGAAAACAACATTCTTGATCAACACCTAAATTAAATTACTTTACCTCTCTCCATTACCGAAGGCACTCTGGGAACACATCCTGTCATTACCAAGTGGGGTGCTGCCTTCTATAGCACTGTGACATTGTACACAAAACAATGTACACAATTTGGACCACTTTACCCTTGCTGGGAGAACAGCAGGCCAGTAGGTAAGCACCAACTGCTGCAGAACTTTGACCAAAGAAACATTTTAATTGCTAGGAGCCCATTAAATGTCTTGGGAGAGCGGTTTGCCGGCTCTTATAGTCGGATGAGTTTCTGCCTCATTTCATCATACACAAAAGGGGACACAATTATAGGTCTAATTTAAGCACACCTGCATTATTTCAAATCAGATGTATATAGATTTAAATATGGATAAGAAAAAGCCAGGCTTCATCAGCACAGTGTGAGCAGTAAAACCTAGGCCGCCGCTCTGAAACTTTTTAGACTTGTCGCGATGTTCTGCAGCTGCCTAAAATTAACTTCACAACTAGGGCAAAAATAATCTTAGGGCCACTTTTAACTCCTGGATCACCACTGGGTCTAGTGTATAAAAATTTATGCCACTATGCTTTGCCTTTAAAATCACTATATCTGTCCTGACACTCATTCAGCTGCTCCTTGTTGTACTTTACCTGAGGAAGCGGGCGACAGACCCACGAAACAGATGTTATTGGAGTAAGAAATAAATGTTGAATACATTTTAAAAATACATTATTGTTGAGTCATCTATGGGGAGGCAAGTCTACCAGTACCCCCATTTTAAACTGTTTTTCATGTATTTTGACGCCTCTGCATACACAAATCAATGAATATCTACCTGGTGGATGGGTGTTTCTGCCCTTTTTCCTTCCTATCTACGGAGAGCGACTTCTTAGCCTGAGTGGGGACAGGGTAATCTCCCCATCTGCGCATATAGTGGTTGCCTGTGGCGGCAACCCATGCTTGTGAGTAAAATTTCTACTATTCATTGCTACTTATACCAATCAACAGTATTACACTATTCAGGGCTCTCAAATTTTTATCTTTGTCTTACATCACAGATCCTGTCCCACCTAAATTTTTGACCACATAAAATATGCACCCCAAAATTACCTTCTCTGACACCCCCACCTCCAGTAATCAGCTTGTGTCATCAATAAATATTGTCCCATGCAATGATGCATGGCTCCAAAACTTCTCTAGAATTGCTCCCATTCTCTGGAACTCCCTCCCTTGCCTAGCTAGAGGCACTGTGCCTGAAGTATTGTGCCTGCACAGGACAGCGAGCAGCACAGCCGCATGCTCATGCATGTGCTGAAGCCATAAAGGTGGTCGTTTGCCACTACGGAGGGGACCCCAGGAAAATGGCAGAGACCGAACGCTGTGGCGAGGGACACATAGGCTTCTAGGGACTGGAAGAAGCCCCAGGTAAGAAAAATCTCATTTTCTTTTATTTTGCTCATGCATCGTTTAATAACCGTCACTCTTGAGGTAAGCCCCCTCCCCCTTTTTCAGATTTAATTTTTTTAATACATTTTATCACTCCTAGGCATCTCTTTCCCCTGTTGTATTTACCTATATATTCATCTTCATCAACAAATCCATCTCCATTCTTGTCAATATCTTCCAACGTCTCCTGCAAAAAGGACACAACAATGATTGTATACATGAAAACTAAGGAATAGGAACGATGTTCGGAAACTTGTATCATATGTGATGCACAATGAATTTCCTTTTACCTGGAAAAAGAAAAAGCAAGGCTGTCTGATCTTTGAATAGTTTCCCAGAAATTAAGCTAGGCTAAATTTTCATCCCCCAAAACAATCTTTTGTGATAGTCTTGGGTGAAAATCTAGCATCAGTACAGATGTCCAATCACAGTGTTTCCCCAACAAGTGACTGCTATTGTTAGGCTGCGCCAGGCTGCACAGCAGGGCGCCTCCCTTTGAAAAGGAAGATAGCAAATATCCTTTCTATATTCACATCATTTTAGGTTCCCTTTAAGTGGAGTTCTGATAAAACCACTTTGTTTAAGCTTTGAAAAAAGCCGGATGGATTGGAACTTGCTACTATGATTGCATTTTGGTCCCTATTGCAAAGATTACTCCTCACTTCCTGTGGATTCCCTGGTCACATGATAAATGTAATCTCTCCAGCAGGAAAATAAATGCATTCACATATTTTGTGGTGTGGGGTTCACAGCTCACATTGAGGGCCATTTTTTTATACCGAAAATCCCACAACGCAATCACAAATGCTGTGCGATTTAACAATGCGATTTTTCTCAGATTGCGATTTCTCCTGGAAGATAGGAATACAAAAAGAAATGCAGGAGAAATTCAGCATGCAGGGTGCTTGCGATCACACAAAATCAGATTGCAACTGGATTGCACTAGTAAAGGTTGCAATTTGAATTTGCTGCTGTAACGATTGGTGTCAGCAAAACAGATTTTCTGATTATTGATGATCTGCAGTATCACCAACAATACAGATGCTATACCTGATTATGTGGTGATCTGCAGAATCACCAATAATGCTAGTATAGCCAGACACAGGATAACCAATGTGAGATAGTGTTTGGTGCAACAGTAATGAGGAAGAGGAGATCTCCCGAGTAGCAGGTGACTCAGACAGTACTGCAGCCAATGATCACCTGAGGAGCAGGTGATTCATACTGTACTGCAACCAGTGGACGCCTGAGGGGCAGGGACCACTGGCTGTGCTGCAAGGATGATCACCTGAGGAGCAGGCGATTAAGACTATACTGCAGCCAGTGGACACCTGAGGAGCAGGTGTAACAGACAGTGCTTCAAAGGATGATCACCTGAGGAGCAGGTGATTAAGACTATACTGCAGCTGGTGGACACCTGAGGAGCAGGTGTTACAGACAGTGCTGCAGCTGAGCTTCACCTGAGGAGTAGGTGAAGGCTATTACAGATCCCTTACCAGTGGCTAGGCCCACTGGTGAGGACAGGAAGGTCAGACAAGCAGAGTAGGCAATGTACGGACAGATAAAGTACAAAGACAGAAGGCTGATTCAATGTTAAGTTCAGGCAGAGTTGGCAACCGGAATCAGATGGGCAGAGGTACAGAATCAATAAGCAGGAGAGTAGTCAAAGGAAGCAGAAGGTCATAACAGATAATACAATGCAATTAGTACGTTAAGCTATCAACAGAATCTGGCTAAGTGTGGATCCCGAGCTCCAGCTGGTTCTAGCACACTTTGGGATCTGACTAGGGTCTGAGCGCTAACACGTTAGCATTCGCAACAGCAGACACGGGGCAACTGACAGACTAGTACTATATATATATATATATATATATATATATATATATATATGCCCCGCAGCGCCGCCCCCATCATTCAGCCAATCCAAAGTACCGTTGGAGTCAGCTGACTTGGCAGATCAGCTGACTCCCCTTCTATTCGCATAAAGGTCCTGTCGCCTGGCGCGCTCGTGCGTAGCCCTCAATCTATGTGCAATAGAAGGACCAGGCAGAGCAGCAGCATGTAACTGCACTGCAGAGGCCGCCGGCTGATACGCGGAGATAGCCGCCATGCCGCTTGCCTCTGCGGCGGTATCTCAGCTATCTATTACAGCTACTGGATGGGTCGCAAAATGCAGAAAATCCTTTATAATATAAGATAAAACAGCCCCAAAGTACCACTGAACTGAAAGCAATATGGAGGCTGCCATATTTATTTACTTTTAAACAATACCAGTAGTGTCTGAATCAAACACCTGAAATAAACATGCAGCTATATCATGCAGCTACTTCAGTCAGAAACATCTGATCTGCATGCTTGTTCAGGATCTATGACTGAAAGTATTATGCTAGGTACACACACAATACAATTTTCTGGCAGATTTACCTGCCAGATTGACTATTTCCAACATGCCCGATCTGAATTCCCATCGATTTTCTGTTCACTTCTATGGAAATCGATTGGAAATCAGATCGGGCCTGTTGGAAATAGTTGAAATGGCATTAGAGGCCATTAGAGGCAGAGTATCAGCAGGACAGTCAGGCAATTTGGCAGCCTCCATATCGCTCTCACTTCAGATGTCCTTTGAACTGAAATTCCCTTTCTCTTGAAAAAGAGAAAAAATTCCCACAGTACGAGTGATCGTGCCATCCCACAGTGTCCCCCAACAGCAAAATGTTTGACTGTAGGTTTGCTAATTACTCTGTGAGAATTGGAGATGTACAATAAGAAATAATTTAAAAAAAAAAAAAAAAAAAAAAAGGGGGAGTGGGAGGAAAATAATAATAATAAAAAAAAAACCACTGAAGAAGCTGGAGAAAAAAAAAAAAGTCACAATTTATTAAACTGGTCAGTTGCAAGACCTCATAAAAAAGTGGAGAGGGATACAACACTGAAAAATTGCTGGGCAATCTGGGTATTTTATGCCATGCATTGATGAGAATCAACCAATCCGAAACAATCTGTATGCATGTTGGATTAGTTTGGCTCTGTAATATTCAGGGCTGTGGAGTCGGAGCAATTTTGGGTGCCTGGAGTCGGAAAAAATGCACCGACTCCAACTCCTAATTAATTTGTAACTGTAATTAAAATAGAAAATATGACAAAATGTTCTATTTCTCACATAATAGTCATTAAAAATAATGTATATATACAGTAATAGCTGTGCTCAGTCCACAAAAATGAAATAAACCAATCAAAATTAGTTACTTCTGCTGCTTCAATAAAGCAGTCCCTGTATTTTTAAAGTCAGATATACACATCTGATTGTGACTGTATATATGATGTGTACACAGGAATCTCTTATATATACTAAATAACATCTATGCTGTAAGAATAAAGCCTGATGTGTAGCCGTGTCACTAATAGAGATGGTCAATGAGATGGAAATAATTCTGCGTTGATACTGATTTATGCAAATGTATGCACTCCCTTTGCTGATGAAATCAAATAATTTGGTATATTAAAATGTGGTTTGGTGACTACAAA